>NW_026914954.1:0-5476 GCF_034315485.1 Pezoporus occidentalis
GGAGTCATCACCACATGACGAAGAAGAAGAAGAAGAGGTAACTTCTCGACCTCGGACCTCAACCGAGCTGCGGAATATGCGAAAAGATTTTACCTGTCAACCAGGGGAGCACATCATCACCTGGTTACTCCGATGCTGGGACAATGGGGCCGATGGTCACGAACTAGAAGGTACAGAAGCCAAGCAGCTGGGATCACTTGCTAGAGAAGGGGGAATTGACAAAGCAATTGCAAGAGGGAAAAAGTCCCTCAGCCTTTGGAGGCGGCTCTTGGCAGCTGTGAAAGAAAGGTTTCCATACAAGGATGATGTTATGAGTCATTCGGCCAAGTGGACTACTATAGACAAAGGCATCCAGTCTCTGAGGGAATCGGCCATCGTAGAGATGATCTATCACATCAAGCAGAATAACGGGGATACACCTATAGATCCAGATGAAGTTGAATGTACATGACCCATGTGGCGAAAACTTACACGGAATGCACCGTCATCATATGCCCATTCATTGGCAACAGTGACCTGGAATGACATAGTACCACTAACAGTGGATGAGATGGTTCATAAACTCAGAGAGTTCGAAGACAATCGCACCCCTTCCATCATCTCAGCTGTGAAAAAACTGTCCCAGGACCTCGAACAATTGAGGGACGATCTATCTGATTTATCCAGCTCCTCACGTGTACCAACACACGTCTCAGCTATTAACAAAAGGCGTCCTATTGTTCAAGAGAGGAGATACAGAAGGTATACGCCACGGGGTACCCTATGGTTTTACCTGCTGGATCACGGAGAAGACATGACAAAGTGGGATGGAAAACCTACTTCAGCTTTGGAGGAACGGGTGAGTGAACTGAAGAGGGGAGCAAGGGCCAAGACTGATCGTCCCATGAGAGCTACGGCTTCAGTCTCTTGTGAGCAGTTTCCCAGATGGAATGGAAGAGCTGATTTTACTCCAGCTCCTGTGATAACGAAGAATAATCCCTTTCACCACGACTTAAGTGTCCAATGCTGTGACGACCATTAGAGGGGCCCTGCCTCCAGCCAGGTGGAGGTAGGGGACAATCGGATTTACTGGACTGTGTGGATCAGATGGCCTGGCACATCAGTCCCACACAAGTATAAGGCTCTAGTAGATACCAGTGCACAGTGTACCCTGATGCCATCAAGCTGTCAAGGGGTGGAACCCATCTATATTTCTGGAGTAACAGGAGGATCCCAAGAGCTGACTGTGCTGGAGGCTGAAATCAGCCTGACTGGGAGGGAATGGCAAAAGCACCCTATTGTGACTGGTCCAGAGGCTCCATGCATCCTCGGCATAGACTACCTCAAGAGAGGGTACTTCAAAGACCCAAAAGGGTACCGGTGGGCTTTTGGTATTGCTGCTTTGGAGACTGAGGAAATTGAGCAGCTGTCCACCTTGCCTGGTCTCTCAGAAGATCCCTCTGCTGTGGGGTTGCTGAAAGTTGAAGAACAACAAGTGCCAATTGCGACCACAACAGTGCACCGGCGGCAATATCGCACCAACCGAGACTCCCTGATTCCCATCCATCAGCTGATCTGTAGACTGGAGAGTCAGGGGGTGATCAGCAGGACCCGCTCACCCTTTAATAGCCCCATATGGCCAGTGCGAAAGTCTAATGGAGAATGGAGACTAACAGTAGACTATCGTGGCCTGAATGAAGTCACACCACCATTGAGTGCTGCCGTACCGGACATGCTAGAACTTCAGTATGAACCAGAGTCAAAGGCAGCCAAGTGGTATGCCACGATTGATATTGCCAATGCATTTTTCTCAATTCCTTTGGCAGCAGAGTGCAGGCCACAGTTTGCTTTTACTTGGAGGGGTGTGCAGTTCACTTGGAACCGACTGCCCCAGGGGTGGAAACACAGCCCTACCATTTGCCATGGACTGATCCAGACTGCACTGGAACAGGGGCAAGCTCCAGAACACCTGCAATACATTGATGACATTATTGTGTGGGGCGATACAGCGGAAGAAGTCTTTGAGAAAGGGAGGAAAATAATCCAAATCCTGCTGAAAGCTGGTTTTGCCATAAAACGGAGTAAGGTCAAGGGACCTGCACAGGAGATTCAATTTTTGGGAACAAAATGGCAAGATGGACGTAGACAGATCCCCACAGATGTGATCAACAAGATAACAGCAATGTCTCCACCAACTAATAGGAAAGAAACGCAAGCTTTCTTGGGTGCAGTGGGGTTCTGCAGAATGCACATCCCAAATTACAGTTCGATTGTAAGCCCTCTCTATCATGTGACCCGGAAGAAGAATGATTTTAAATGGGGCCCTGAGCAGCAACAAGCCTTTGAGCAAATTAAACACGAGATAGTTCATGCAGTAGCCCTTGGACCAGTCCGGACCGGACCAGATGTAAAAAATGTACTGTACACTGCAGCTGGGGAGAACGGTCCTACCTGGAGCCTCTGGCAGAAAGCTCCAGGGGAGACTCGAGGTCGACCCCTCGGCTTTTGGAGTCGGGGATATAAAGGATCTGAGGCCAGCTATACCCCAACTGAGAAAGAGATACTGGCAGCCTATGAAGGGGTTCGAGCTGCTTCGGAAGTGATTGGCACTGAAGCACAGCTCCTCCTGGCACCCCGGCTGCCCGTGCTGGGCAGGATGTTCAAAGGCAGGGTCTCCTCTACACATCATGCAACTGATGCTACATGGAGTAAATGGGCTGCACTAATTACACAACGAACTCGAATAGGAAATCTCAGTCGTCCAGGCATTCTAGAAGTCATGATGGACTGGCCAGAGGGCAAAGATTTCGGAATGTCACCAGAGGAGGAGGTGATGCGCGCTGAAGAGGCCCCACCATATAATAAACTGTCAGAAAGGGAAAAGCAGTATGCCTTGTTTACTGATGGCTCTTGCCGTATTGTGGGAAAGCATCGGAGATGGAAGGCAGCTGTATGGAGTCCTGGACGACAAGTTGCAGAAACTGCTGACGGAGAGGGTGAATCGAGTCAGTTTGCCGAGGGGAAAGCCATCCAGCTGGCCCTGGACATTGCTGAACGAGAAAAGTGGCCAGTACTTTATCTCTATACTGACTCATGGATGGTGGCAAATGCCCTGTGGGGGTGGTTGAAGCAATGGAAGCAGAGCAACTGGCAACGCAGAGGTAAACCCATCTGGGCTGCTGCACTGTGGAAAGATATTGCTGCCCGGGTGCAGAACCTGGTGGTGAAGGTACGTCATGTAGATGCCCATGTACCCAAGAGTCGGGCCACTGAGGAACACCAGAACAACCAACAAGTGGATAAAGCGGCTAAGATTGAAGTGGCTCAGATGGACTTAGATTGGCAACGTAAAGGTGAATTATTTTTGGCCCGGTGGGCCCATGACACTTCAGGCCATCAGGGCAGAGATGCAACATATAGATGGGCCCGTGATCGAGGGGTGGACTTAACAATGGACATTATTGCCCAGGTTATTCATGAGTGTGAAACATGCGCTGCAATTAAACAAGCCAAGCGGTTAAAGCCTCTTTGGTATGGAGGACGATGGTTGAAGTATAAATATGGGGAGGCCTGGCAGATTGACTATATCACACTGCCACCAACCCGCCAAGGCAAGCGCCATGTGCTTACCATGGTGGAAGCAACCACCGGGTGGCTGGAAACATACGCCGTGCCCCATGCCACTGCCCGGAACACCATCCTGGGCCTTGAGAAACAGATTTTGTGGCGACACGGCACCCCAGAGAGAATTGAGTCAGACAATGGGACTCATTTCCGGAATAACCTTATAGATATTTGGGCCAAAGAGCATGGCATTGAGTGGGTATATCACATCCCCTACCATGCACCAGCCTCTGGGAAAATCAAACGGTACAATGGGCTGTTAAAAACTACACTGAGAGCAATGGGTGGGGGAACTTTCAAGCATTGGGATACACACTTACCAAAGGCCACCTGGTTGGTCAACACCAGAGGATCTGCCAACAGGGCTGGCCCAGCCCAGTCAGAACTGTTACATATTGTAGAGGGGGACAAAGTTCCCGTGGTGCATATGAAGAATTTGCTGGGGAAGACAGTCTGGGTAATTCCTGCTTCAGGTAAAGGCAAACCCACTCGTGGGATTGCTTTT
The DNA here is from genome assembly GCF_034315485.1 of Pezoporus occidentalis. NCBI lineage: Eukaryota > Metazoa > Chordata > Aves > Psittaciformes > Psittacidae > Pezoporus > Pezoporus occidentalis. Next base: position 4,109 of record NW_026914954.1, read on the forward strand.
GCTCAGGGACCTGGATATACTTGGTGGGTAATGCGGGAAGATGGGGAAGTCCGATGTATACCTCAAGGGGATTTGATTTTAGGGGAAAACAGCCAGTGAACTCAATTGTATGCTGTTGCCTGCTGTGTAATGCTTTTATAGCCCATCAACTAGATGTCTCCAGGTCACCAGCGACTGGCCCTGACTTCCCTCCAGCCATCATCCCAACAGAGAATGAACTTTGAACATCATGGACCGAATGGACTCGGCAGCATTATAGGGATTGGTCCATGCACTAAGAAAATGATTTTTTCCTCTTGGTCTGTATGTATATGGATGTATATATGTGGGAGAGCGATGGTGTATTGAAAATGTGGGATCTGAGCACGACGTGAATGGTATGGAATAAGGGGTGGATAATGTCCTGGGTTCAGCAGTAGCAGTCATGTTTTTCCTTTGTGTTAACTGGTGCAGTGCTGTGTTTTGACTTCCAGCTTGAGAACAGTGTTGGTGAAGCCGATGTTTTTGGTTGTTGCTAAGTGATGTTTACCCTGACCAAGGACTCTGTGAGGCTCATGCTCTGCCAGGGAGGAGGGGAAGCTGTGAGGAAGCAGAGACGGGGCGCCTGACCCGGGCTAGCCGGGGAGGTATTCCATACCACAGCACGTCATGCCCGGCGTGAGGGGTAACTGGGAGTTACCCGGAAGGACAGGGGCTTCTGGGTGGAACTCGTGTTCTTGGCCGGTGGTATCGTATTCTCTTCCCTTGTTATTTTCCCTTATCACTGTTTTAGCTGATAGTAGCGGTGGTGATTTGTTGCTGGACTGTTTTTGTCTCAACCCGTAGGAGTTGCACTCTCTCGATCCTCCTCCCCGTTCCTCCGGGAGCGGGGAAGGGGAGAGCCCCGGTGCGGGGAGGTGGGGGGGGAGACGGACACGGACCTCGATTGTTGTCAGCTCGGCACCACTCACTGGGAGTGAGTGAACAAGTTACCTGAATGGGTTTAAACCACAAGTATCACTGGTGTCTCACTGGTGTCTCACTGGTGTCTCACTGGTGTCTCACTGATATCACTGGTGTCTCAATGGTGTCCCACTGGTATCACTGGTATCACTGCTGTCTCCCTGGTGTATCACTGGTGTCTCACTGGTATCACTGGTGTCTCACTGGTATCACTGGTGTCTCAATGGGGTATCACTGGTATCACTGGTATCACTGGTGTCTCACTGGTGTCTCACTGGTATCACTGGTGTCTCAATGGTGTCTCACTGGTATCACTGGTATCTCACTGGTATCACTGGGGTATCACTGGGGTATCACTGGTGTCTCACTGGTGTATCACTGGTGTCTCACTGGTATCACTGGTGTCTCAATGGTGTCTCACTGGTT
>NW_026914955.1:0-3571 GCF_034315485.1 Pezoporus occidentalis
AACCCAAACACTAACCCTAACCCTAACCCATTTCTCCCCTGTAACTGTAACAAAGTGAGTGTAATACTATATATATATATATATAGGAAAACACAGTAAATGTAACAAAGTGAGCAAAATAAAGCATGTTCAAGAGCATTCTAATGACCCACAGAGGTACCCTACCCTAACCCTAACCCTAACCCTAACACTAACCCTAACCCATTTCTCCCCTGTAACTGTAACAAAGTGAGTGTAATACTATATGTATATATATATACAGGAAAACAGAGGAAACGTAACAAAGTGATCAAAATAAAACATGTTCAAGAGCATTCTAATGACCCACAGAGGTTCTCAACCCTAACCCTAACCCTAACCCTAACCCTAACCCTAACCCTAACCCTAACCGTAAACCTAACCCTACCCCATTTCTCCCCTCTAACTGTAACAAAGCGAGTGTAATACTATATATCTAGATATATAGGAAAACACAGTAAACGTAACAAAGTGAGCAAAATAAAGTATGTTCAAGAGCATTCTAATGACCCACAGAGGTTCTCAACCCCAACCCTAACCCTAACCCTAACCCTAACCCTAACCCATTTCTCCCCTGTAACTGTAACAAAGTGAGTGCAACACTATATATATAGATATATAGGAAAACACAGTAAATGTAACAAAGTGAGCAAAATAAAGCATGTTCAAGAGCATTCTAATGACCCACAGAGGTCCTCAACCCTAACCCTAACCCTAACACTAACCCTAACCCATTTCTCCCCTGTAACTGTAACAAAGTGAGTGTAATACTATATGTATATATATATACAGGAAAACAGAGGAAACGTAACAAAGTGAGCAAAATAAAACATGTTCAAGAGCATTCTAATGACCCACAGAGGTTCTCAACCCTAACCCTAACCCTAACCCTAACCCTAACCCTAACCCTAAACCCTAACCCTAACCCATTTCTCCCCTGTAACTGTAACAAAGTGAGTGTAATACTATATGTATATATATATACAGGAAAACAGAGGAAACGTAACAAAGTGATCAAAATAAAGCATGTTCAAGAGGATTCTAATGACCCACAGAGGTTCTCAACCCTAACCCTAACCCTAACCCTAACCGTAAACCTAACCCTACCCCATTTCTCCCCTCTAACTGTAACAAAGCGAGTGTAATACTATATATCTAGATATATAGGAAAACACAGTAAACGTAACAAAGTGAGCAAAATAAAGTATGTTCAAGAGCATTCTAATGACCCACAGAGGTTCTCAACCCCAACCCTAACCCTAACCCTAACCCTAACCCTAACCCATTTCTCCCCTGTAACTGTAACAAAGTGAGTGCAACACTATATATATAGATATATAGGAAAACACAGTAAATGTAACAAAGTGAGCAAAATAAAGCATGTTCAAGAGCATTCTAATGACCCACAGAGGTACTCAACCCTAACCCTAACCCTAACCCTAACACTAACCCTAACCCATTTCTCCCCTGTAACTGTAACAAAGTGAGTGTAATACTATATGTATATATATATACAGGAAAACAGAGGAAACGTAACAAAGTGAGCAAAATAAAACATGTTCAAGAGCATTCTAATGACCCACAGAGGTTCTCAACCCCTAACCCTAACCCTAACCCTAACCCTAACCCTAACCCATTTCTCCCCTGTAACTGTAACAAAGTGAGTGTAATACTATATATATATATATATAGGAAAACACAGTAAATGTAACAAAGTGAGCAAAATAAAGCATGTTCAAGAGCATTCTAATGACCCACAGAGGTTCTCAACCCTAACCCTAACCCTAACCCTAACCCTAACACTAACCCTAACCCATTTCTCCCCTGTAACTGTAACAAAGTGAGTGTAATACTATATGTATATATATAAAGGAAAACACAGGAAACGTAACAAAGTGAGCAAAATAAAACATGTTCAAGAGCATTCTAATGACCCACAGAGGTTCTCAACCCAACCCTAACCCTAACCCTAACCCTAACCCTACTAACCCTAACCCTAACCCATTTCTCCCCTGTAACTGTAACAAAGTGAGTGTAATACTATATATATATATATATAGGAAAACACAGTAAATGTAACAAAGTGAGCAAAATAAAGCATGTTCAAGAGCATTCTAATGACCCACAGAGGTTCTCAACCCTAACCCTAACCCTAACCCTAACCCTAACCCTAACCTAACCCTAACCCATTTCTCCCCTGTAACTGTAACAAAGTGAGTGTAATACTATATGTATATATATATACAGGAAAACAGAGGAAACGTAACAAAGTGAGCAAAATAAAGCATGTTCAAGAGCATTCTAATGACCCACAGAGGTTCTCAACCCCTAACCCTAACCCTAACCCTAACCCTAAAACCTAACCCTAACCCTAACCCATTTCTCCCCTGTAACTGTAACAAAGTGAGTGTAATACTATATATATATATATACAGGAAAACACAGGAAACGTAACAAAGTGAGCAAAATAAAGCATGTTCAAGAGCATTCTAATGACCCACACTAACCCTAACCCTAACCCTAACCCTAAACCTAACCCTAACCCTAACCCATTTCTCCCCTGTAACTGTAACAAAGTGAGTGTAATACTATATGTATATATATATACAGGAAAACAGAGGAAACGTAACAAAGTGATCAAAATAAAGCATGTTCAAGAGGATTCTAATGACCCACAGAGGTTCTCAACCCTAACCCTAACCCTAACCCTAACCGTAAACCTAACCCTACCCCATTTCTCCCCTCTAACTGTAACAAAGCGAGTGTAATACTATATATCTAGATATATAGGAAAACACAGTAAACGTAACAAAGTGAGCAAAATAAAGTATGTTCAAGAGCATTCTAATGACCCACAGAGGTTCTCAACCCCAACCCTAACCCTAACCCTAACCCTAACCCTAACCCATTTCTCCCCTGTAACTGTAACAAAGTGAGTGCAACACTATATATATAGATATATAGGAAAACACAGTAAATGTAACAAAGTGAGCAAAATAAAGCATGTTCAAGAGCATTCTAATGACCCACAGAGGTCAACCCTAACCCTAACCCTAACCCTAACCCTAACACTAACCCTAACCCATTTCTCCCCTGTAACTGTAACAAAGTGAGTGTAATACTATATGTATATATATATACAGGAAAACAGACGAAACGTAACAAAGTGAGCAAAATAAAACATGTTCAAGAGCATTCTAATGACCCACAGAGGTTCTCAACCCTAACCCTAACCCTAACCCTAACCCTAACCCTAAAACCTAAACCTAACCCTAACCCATTTCTCCCCTGTAACTGTAACAAAGTGAGTGTAATACTATATGTATATATATATACAGGAAAACAGAGGAAACGTAACAAAGTGATCAAAATAAAGCATGTTCAAGAGGATTCTAATGACCCACAGAGGTTCTCAACCCTAACCCTAACCCTAACCCTAACCCTAACCCTAACCGTAAACCTAACCCTACCCCATTTCTCCCCTCTAACTGTAACAAAGCGAGTGTAATACTATATATACATATAGTTCTCAACCCCAACCCTAACCCTAACC
>NW_026914956.1:0-5073 GCF_034315485.1 Pezoporus occidentalis
ATACTCCTTATCATTAAAATGCTGATCATTACAGTAGTCCCCATGAACCAAAGGTATCTGAACTACACATAAGACTCTCCCTGACTAGAACACAGTTTGTGAACACAGAAATCAGTTTGTTACAGACTGTTCCTACGTAATGTGCAAAACCAACTCAAGGAAAAGCACATTTAAATACCTTTAAATTAATTATTAAAGCAGCATTCCTCTCAGAATAAAGAGTGGCTTTAGGGCTTGCTGCCTGAAGTGCATAAGGAGCAGTCAGGACTATTATATAAGGCTCCACAATGGATATGGCAACAGCATGGCCCCTCTAGTAGAATTTGCTGCCAGACTCCGCAAGAGAAAGTTTGTCATGTTTCTGAAGCATTTAATGGTTCTAAAGCTCTGATGAACTTTGCCAAGGTAAAGGAAAACTGCTTTTAATTTAACACTGAATTACGTATCATTCTGGGCACTGGGGAGAGGAGGGGTGCAAGTACAGGAACTGCTTACACTAACTCTGTTTTCTGTAACAAGGAAGAGTTCTGCAAGTGCACGATGAAGAGGAAGAAGAATCCCAGGCTTGGCCATGTCATGACACAAGTTGTTTTCCGTACGGGTAAAAAGCTGCCAAAGTGGCTTCAACAAGGTAAGGTCACAGTCCCTGAAAAAAGCTAATTCTAATGAAATAGTGAGTGACCGTGACCTTATGCCTCTTTCTGGGAGGGAAAAAAACCCAACACAGAACCCCAAACAAATGCAAGAGAACAAAACCATACAGTTTTAACAGATGCATCAATGAAGGAAGAGGCACAAGAATTACTCTAAAATTTAAATTCAGTCAAGTGTTTCAGCACAATTAATTTCATTCTGAATCGGTGAAGTGGAGAAAACCTCACATCTATGAATATGTCCAAATGACTTTGGCAAAACTAAGTAGCCTCCTGAAATGAGGACTTGAAAATACCTGTATCCATCACTTTGCAAAATGCTGTATCTCCATTGATTGAAATTATCCAGTACTGCACTACAGCACTAAGCAGGTGATGCCCTTGTATAGGGCAGACAAAATCTCATCTATAGCTTTCAAAACAATTCCAACCCTGCCTCCTTCTTACTCCCCAGTTAAAGCCAACTAACCCAAATGTTACTTACTACACAGAGAGGATGACAAATATTGGGGAGGGGGGAGGGGAGGGAATAGGGGAAACTCAACTTCAGAATGTATCATCAGATTAACGCAAGGAAAATACTAAATAATACAAGCACAATGGAGACTTGGCCTTTCAGCAATTAAATCTGGCGTCCACATGACAAAAGATGACATTTGCTGATGAAACCACCTAAGGGAACTTGAAAAAGTAATAAACCATAAGGAATTATTACCATAAGTAATAAGACCATCAGAAAAGCACAGTTTCATTCACTGCCCAAAACCAAACCAATACAGATGCGGTCAGAAAGTGAACCAGTGTGAAACACCCCTGTGACTGCCACGGCACAATGCAGAGCCAGCACAGGCCCTGCACCACAGAACAGCCAGGGCAGTCTCACCAGCCCATCTCGGGCCCCTCTGTGGCAAAGCAACACCTGAGCTGCCTGGGGGGACTTGGTGCACCCTTCCATAGGGGCAGCAGCCCCTCCAACCTAAGAAGCAGGGGACTTGCTGCAGACAAGAACACTTCCCTCCCCACTGCCCACTTCCAGACAGCCCTGTCTCCAGCAGCCCACTCCACGCCTGCCAGAACCACCAGTCCCCTCAACGGCCTGCAGGCAGGCAGAACAATGAGACTTCTGGAGCAAACACAGACACTAGTAACTAAATAAATGAATAAACAAGAAATCTAAGGTTGTAACAGTGCTGCAGCTGCTCTGCAGCACACTGCAGGCTCCCTGCCACACTGCAGCCTTCAGAGTTGAAACTGAAAAGATGTTTTGAACCAGCCCCCTATAACCTCTCCACTGGTCCCAGCAGCACCATGATGCACACAAAGAGGAGACAAAAGTCACTCCCACTCCTTGCCAAGCCTTCACTTTGTTCCTTCGCACTACGAATGTAATGAATGGCTCTTTATTTTATAGCTGTACTAATGCCAGTGCAAAAAAAAAACAATGACCGTGGGCAAACACATCACCAGTCACTGACAAAAGCTCAGACCAATCCTGGGGAGCAAAGGTGTTGGGATCCCACAGCTGCTGGACTCACACAGGACACAGTTAGAAAATCAGAGCCCAGCTCTGAAGCAAGGTGCCTCCAGTGCAATAGCAGAACTGTGGTCTCAGCAGCATCAGGAGAGATTCTATTGATTTAGCAAGCAAGAAAAATTCAACACATTCTCATCCTAAGAAATAAAAGAAATTAAACTAAACTGCCTTCAGTCTCCAACTGAACAGAAGCTCCCATCACCCTTCTCCTGGCTCTGCCACTCAGAACTGAGGCTTCTGAACTGCAGGGCCCTCAGGCCAGCTCTTCTCAAGCTTGTCCTCCTTTGTTTTGAAAAGGCCATTAAGTTCTCTACAGCTTGTTGGAAGGCCACTCATCTGATCAGCAGTGGATTGGTAAAGTTCATTTGAACTACCTTCTTCTCTGCAAATAAGGTTTCAGTAACAAAATCAGAGTCTGAAACAGTAAAAGCAGGGGCAAAGCTGATCTTTAAGTAGTCTTAGAGGAACACACACCCTAAAGGAGCTAAAGGCATGTGGGACTATCATCTTCTCTCCCAAGCTGCTTAGCAGCTACATTAAACCCTTTGAACTCTGATACACTCACCACACTCACAGTGCATCACACTCGGGTGTATTACCCAGCTGCAGGTTCCTCCCTGAAATGAGCAGGTACCAACGGCCCCTGCCTCAGCCCTGTCCTGCCCCTGCTCAGAGCCTGCCATGACTGAGGGTCCACAGCAGCACCTCTAACAAAGAACACCGTCTCTCACTTGGCTTGCTAAAAGTCCACCACTAAGACTTCAAAGCCTGGGCCACCATCTGCTCTTTGCAGAACCTCACCTTGATTTGTGAGCACTTCTCTCAGAGCTGGGGTTATCATCTGTCACTTCCCACCCTCCTCCTTCCGCCCAGCATTCTCTTGAGTCAAGCTCATTCCAACACCTCCTTCCTCGACCTCACATTCTCTCTCTTTCAAGACAAGGAATTACAACCATTTAGATCCAAGCATCACAGTTTAAACGCTGTGGCACAGTTCAGCCACAGACCTGCTGAGCTTAAAACTGACACAAGCGTCCACATGTTAATTCTTGCATTCCTGTAATTCTGCTTTTTACCCCTCTTCCCATCGGACTCTGACCTTTCAGTTTTAGATTTAAGACAGAAAATATACTTAAATAAATAAATAAAACACCACACCAGGAACCAGGTGGACTTGTTCTACTAACACAGCAACCAGCTTCAAGCAGCCTGGGCTAGTGGAAGGCAGGTGGGGTGGAACTAGGTGAGCTTTAAAGTCCCTTCTAACCCAAAGCACTGCGTGATTCTGTGATTTAGTAACATTCTCCAGGGCATGTTAAGAAACAAGCTATTTGAATCTCATGTGAGGTTGAGTGGGACCCCAAAGGTTGAAGCCCAAGAGTTTCATGGCTGCACAATAACCTCATCTCTCCACAGAGCACAAACCAGAGGGAACAATACATTGCCTGGAGTGACAAGCATCTATAGTTCCAGTTATCTGGGACAGGTCAGGGGAGAAAACCACATCGCTACCACGACTCAGCCCAGGATAAGTGTCACTTCTGAGACTTTATGGGTATTTATTTTTCACATCTGCACAAAGAAGTGTGAAAGTGTAAATAATTACTTTGATATTTCATAAAGCTTGTAATCTGTCAGCCCCTTATGGCTGCTTTTGAAATATTAAAGGAGATATGAATAAACAACCACCCAAAATCAACTGAGCACCTTTTCACAAATGGGCTATCGCCCATCCAAGCCTCCTTCATGCCAAAGACATCAAGAAGTTCATACAAACACTTCCAGTTTGAGTCCACCCACCAACTGTGGCCATGACGAAGGAAACCACAGATTTCTTGTGGATCTGAGCAAAATTTCAGAAATAAAGGAGCCCCAGAAGAAAAAAGAAAGAGAAAAACCATCCAACCAACCAAAAACCAAAACAACACAAACCAAGAGACTCGGAGGTTCAAGGGCCAAACAGTTCCTCGTAAGCACTTGAAAAGGAAGTAGGAGAGTAGACCATTTAGGGACAGAGGTTATTACCTTCCCCACTCATCCTGAATAAAACTCTGGCTCACACTTTCAGGGAGGCTGTTCAGGAAGGTGTTTTCTAATGACCAGTAACACAACATGGTCCAAGCTGTTTCCATCTTCTACTTCCTTTCACTCTGCTGAATTTTTAGGCAGGATTTCATTGCTTTCTATAGCACGGCAGAACTTCCCTCAAAGGCAGCGCTATAAAGTACCTGTCATTTGTTGGGTTTAAAAGCTCGTTTCTTGAGACGTGATTTATCAGCAAGATGCTTCAGCAGTAAAATATTAACCATGGAATCACAGAGTGGTTTGGGTTGAAGGGACCTCAAAACCCATCCAGCTCCAAGCCCCTCCCACAGGCAGAGGCAGCTCCCACCAGGTGCTCCAGCCCCCAGAACATCTCCATGGACTCCTCTGGACTGGGGTTGAACGGATTGAAAGTAGCCCTGAGAAGAAGCACTTGGGGGTGTTGGTCTATGAGAAGCTCCCCATGCCCTGGCTTCAGTGGGCGCTTGAGCCCAGATCCCCTCCCTGTGCTGGGCTGCAACCTCAGAGCATGAGCAGCAGCTCAGGGAGGGGATTCTCCCCCTCTGCTGTGTTCTGGGGAGACCCCCCTGCAGGCCTGATCCAGCTCTGGGGCAACAGCACAAGAGGGACGTGGAGCTGCTGGAGCGAGTCCAGAGGAGGAAATGGAGATGATGCGAGGGCTGAGACCTTAGAGCAGCTCCAGTGCCTAAAGGGGCTACAGGAAACCTGGAGAGGGGCTTTGGGTAACGGCCTGCAGGAACAGGACAGGGAATGGCTTTAACCTGCCAGGGGGGAGACTGAGATGAGCTCTTAGGCACAAGTTCTTCCCTGCGAGGGTGCTGA
>NW_026914957.1:0-2037 GCF_034315485.1 Pezoporus occidentalis
GTGGTCGCTTTCAGTTGCCCAGCAGCACAGTGAGTACAGCACGACTCCTCCCACAACAGAAGTGTCAGGATTGAAAGCTGGTGCTGGACCTGTTCAGCACACAATCACCTTTACATTGGTGCATCCATCGTTGCTTTCACTGCTCCCTTTCATACAGGAAAAGCATTTGAATGGAATCAGTTCAGAGCCTGCTCTCTGCTGGCAGCAACACAGTCAGCACAGAAAGAACAGTGGCATCTGCTCCCACAGCAGAAGAACCAGCAGGGAAAGCTAGTGCTGGGCCTCTTCAGCACACAGGCTGCTTTGCAACGGTGTCACCATCATTGCAGTCTCTCCTCGGTTTCATACCTAAAACTCCATTTGAATCCAAATTCTCAGCTGGTCTCTCTCAGCTGCAGGCAGCACAGTGAGTACAGCACGAACGTTTGGCTTCTGCTCCCACAGCAGAAGAGCCAGGATTGAAAGCTTGTGCTGGACCTGTTCAGCACACAATCACCTTTACATTGGTGCATCCATCGTTGCTTTCACTGCTCCCTTTCATACAGGAAAAGCAATTGAATGGAATCAGTTCAGAGCCTGCTCTCTGCTGCGCAGCAACACTGTCAGCACAGAATGAACAGTGGCATCTGCTCCCACAGCAGAAGAACCAGCAGGGAAAGCTAGTGCTGGGCCTCTTCAGCACACAGGCTGCTTTGCAACGGTGTCACCATCATTGCAGTCTCTCCTCGGTTTCATACCTAAAACTCCATTTGAATCCAAATTCTCAGCTGGTCGCTTTCAGTTGCCCAGCAGCACAGTGAGTACAGCACGAACGTTTGGCTTCTGCTCCCACAGCAGAAGAGCCAGGATTGAAAGCTTGTGCTGGACCTGTTCAGCACACAATCACCTTTACATTGGTGCATCCATCGTTGCTTTCACTGCTCCCTTTCATACAGGAAAAGCATTTGAATGGAATCAGTTCAGAGCCTGCTCTCTGCTGCGCAGCAACACTGTCAGCACAGAATGAACAGTGGCATCTGCTCCCACAGCAGAAGAACCAGCAGGGAAAGCTAGTGCTGGGCCTCTTCAGCACACAGGCTGCTTTGCAACGGTGTCACCATCATTGCAGTCTCTCCTCGGTTTCATACCTAAAACTCCATTTGAATCCAAATTCTCAGCTGGTCGCTTCCAGTTGCCCAGCAGCATAGTGTGTACAGCACGAACGGTTGGCTATCAGTTCAGAGCCTGCTCTTCTTGCTGGCAGCAACACAGTCAGCACAGAAAGAACAGTGGCATCTGCTCCCACAGCAGAAGAGCCAGCAGGGAAAGCTAGTGCTGGGCCTCTCCACACACAGGCTGCTTTGCAACGGTGTCACCATCATTGCAGTCTCTCCTCGGTTTCATACCTAAACTCCATTTGTATCTTTTTCAGCTGGTCGCTTTCAGTTGCCCAGCAGCACAGTGAGTACAGCACGAACGTTTGGCTTCTGCTCCCACAGCAGAAGAGCCAGGATTGAAAGCTTGTGCTGGACCTGTTCAGCACACAATCACCTTTACATTGGTGCATCCATCGTTGCTTTCACTGCTCCCTTTCATACAGGAAAAGCATTTGAATGGAATCAGTTCAGAGCCTGCTCTCTGCTGCGCAGCAACACAGTCAGCACAGAAAGAACAGTGGCATCTGCTCCCACAGCAGAAGAACCAGCAGGGAAAGCTAGTGCTGGGCCTCTTCAGCACACAGGCTGCTTTGCAACGGTGTCACCATCATTGCAGTCTCTCCTCGGTTTCATACCTAAAACTCCATTTGAATCCAAATTCTCAGCTGGTCGCTTTCAGTTGCCCAGCAGCACAGTGAGTACAGCACGAACGTTTGGCTTCTGCTCCCACAGCAGAAGAGCCAGGATTGAAAGCTTGTGCTGGACCTGTTCAGCACACAATCACCTTTACATTGGTGCATCCATCGTTGCTTTCACTGCTCCCTTTCATACAGGAAAAGCATTTGAATGGAATCAGTTCAGAGCCTGCTCTCTGCTGCGCAGCAACACTGTCAGCACAGAA
>NW_026914958.1:2500-5678 GCF_034315485.1 Pezoporus occidentalis
GTACCTCTGTGGGTCATTAGAATGCTCTTGAACATGCTTTATTTTGCTCACTTTGTTACATTTACTGTGTTTTCCTATATATATATATATATAGTATTGCACTCACTTTGTTACAGTTACAGGGGAGAAATGGGTTAGGGTTAGGGTTAGGGTTAGGGTTAGGGTTAGGGTTGAGAACCTCTGTGGGTCATTAGAATGCTCTTGAACATGCTTTATTTTGCTCACTTTGTTACGTTTACTGTGTTTTCCTATATATCTATATATATAGTGTTACACTCACTTTGTTACAGTTACAGGGGAGAAATGGGGTAGGGTTAGGTTTACGGTTAGGGTTAGGGTTAGGGTTAGGGTTGGGGTTGAGAACCTCTGTGGGTCATTAGAATCCTCTTGAACATGCTTTATTTTGATCACTTTGTTACGTTTCCTCTGTTTTCCTGTATATATATACATATAGTATTACACTCTGTTACAGTTACAGGGGAGAAATGGGTTAGGGTTAGGGTTAGGGTTAGGGTTAGGGTTAGGGTTGAGAACCTCTGTGGGTCATTAGAATGCTCTTGAACATGTTTTATTTTGCTCACTTTGTTACGTTTCCTCTGTTTTCCTGTATATATATATACATATAGTATTACACTCACTTTGTTACAGTTACAGGGGAGAAAATGGGTTAGGGTTAGGGTTAGGGTTAGGGTTAGGGTTAGGGTTGAGTACCTCTGTGGGTCATTAGAATGCTCTTGAACATGCTTTATTTTGCTCACTTTGTTACATTTACTGTGTTTTCCTATATATCTATATATATAGTGTTGCACTCACTTTGTTACAGTTACAGGGGAGAAATGGGTTAGGGTTAGGGTTAGGGTTAGGGTTAGGGTTAGGGTTGAGAACCTCTGTGGGTCATTAGAATGCTCTTGAACATACTTTATTTTGCTCACTTTGTTACGTTTACTGTGTTTTCCTATATATATATATATATAGTATTACACTCGCTTTGTTACAGTTAGAGGGGAGAAATGGGGTAGGGTTAGGGTTAGGTTTACGGTTAGGGTTAGGGTTAGGGTTAGGGTTAGGGTTGAGAACCTCTGTGGGTCATTAGAATCCTCTTGAACATGCTTTATTTTGATCACTTTGTTACGTTTCCTCTGTTTTCCTGTATATATATATACATATAGTATTACACTCACTTTGTTACAGTTACAGGGGAGAAATGGGTTAGGGTTAGGGTTAGGTTTAGGGTTAGGGTTAGGGTTAGGGTTAGGGTTAGGGTTGAGAACCTCTGTGGGTCATTAGAATGCTCTTGAACATGTTTTATTTTGCTCACTTTGTTACGTTTCCTCTGTTTTCCTGTATATATATATACATATAGTATTACACTCACTTTGTTACAGTTACAGGGGAGAAATGGGTTAGGGTTAGTGTTAGGGTTAGGGTTAGGGTTAGGGTTGAGTACCTCTGTGGGTCATTAGAATGCTCTTGAACATGCTTTATTTTGCTCACTTTGTTACATTTACTGTGTTTTCCTATATATATATATATATAGTATTGCACTCACTTTGTTACAGTTACAGGGGAGAAATGGGTTAGGGTTAGGGTTAGTGTTAGGGTTAGGGTTAGGGTTGAGAACCTCTGTGGGTCATTAGAATGCTCTTGAACATACTTTATTTTGCTCACTTTGTTACGTTTACTGTGTTTTCCTATATATATATATATATATAGTTTTGCACTCGCTTTGTTACAGTTACAGGGGAGAAATGGGGTAGGGTTAGGGTTAGGGTTAGGGTTAGGGTTAGGGTTAGGGTTAGGGTTGAGAACCTCTGTGGGTCATTAGAATCCTCTTGAACATGCTTTATTTTGATCACTTTGTTACGTTTCCTCTGTTTTCCTGTATATATATATACATATAGTATTACACTCACTTTGTTACAGTTACAGGGGAGAAATGGGTTAGGGTTAGGGTTAGGGTTAGGGTTAGGGTTAGGGTTAGGGTTAGGGTTAGGGTTGAGAACCTCTGTGGGTCATTAGAATGCTCTTGAACATGTTTTATTTTGCTCACTTTGTTACGTTTCCTCTGTTTTCCTGTATATATATATACATATAGTATTACACTCACTTTGTTACAGTTACAGGGGAGAAATGGGTTAGGGTTAGTGTTAGGGTTAGGGTTAGGGTTAGGGTTGAGTACCTCTGTGGGTCATTAGAATGCTCTTGAACATGCTTTATTTTGCTCACTTTGTTACATTTACTGTGTTTTCCTATATATCTATATATATAGTGTTGCACTCACTTTGTTACAGTTACAGGGGAGAAATGGGTTAGGGTTAGGGTTAGGGTTAGGGTTAGGGTTGGGGTTGAGAACCTCTGTGGGTCATTAGAATGCTCTTGAACATACTTTATTTTGCTCACTTTGTTACGTTTACTGTGTTTTCCTATATATCTAGATATATAGTATTACACTCGCTTTGTTACAGTTAGAGGGGAGAAATGGGGTAGGGTTAGGTTTACGGTTAGGGTTAGGGTTAGGGTTAGGGTTAGGGTTAGGGTTGAGAACCTCTGTGGGTCATTAGAATCCTCTTGAACATGCTTTATTTTGATCACTTTGTTACGTTTCCTCTGTTTTCCTGTATATATATATACATATAGTATTACACTCACTTTGTTACAGTTACAGGGGAGAAATGGGTTAGGGTTAGGGGGTTAGGGTTTAGGGTTAGGGTTAGGGTTAGGGTTAGGGTTGAGAACCTCTGTGGGTCATTAGAATGCTCTTGAACATGTTTTATTTTGCTCACTTTGTTACGTTTCCTCTGTTTTCCTGTATATATATATACATATAGTATTACACTCACTTTGTTACAGTTACAGGGGAGAAATGGGGTTAGTGTTAGTGTTAGGGTATTTTGCTCACTTTGTTACATTTACTGTGTTTTCCTATATATCTATATATATAGTGTTGCACTCACTTTGTTACAGTTACAGGGGAGAAATGGGTTAGGGTTAGGGTTAGGGTTAGGGTTAGGGTTGGGGTTGAGAACCTCTGTGGGTCATTAGAATGCTCTTGAACATACTTTATTTTGCTCACTTTGTTACGTTTACTGTGTTTTCCTATATATCTAGATATATAGTATTACACTCGCTTTGTTACAGTTAGAGGGGAGAAATGGGGTAGGGTTCGGTTTACGGTTAG
>NW_026914959.1:0-6105 GCF_034315485.1 Pezoporus occidentalis
AAAGGGTCCCATGGTACAGTTAAAACCAGAGAGGGATCTGGGGAGAGAATGTAGATGTGGATGCACAGGTGCTCCCCTGCCCCTGCTCTCCTCTCAAGGGATAGATTGAGGGGTGGGCTGCTGTTATGTACTTGCTAGGCTGCAACAACACAAGCAGGTAAAAACAACTGAGAAAGAAGGCTGGCCTCAATGTCTCTTCCCCAGTTGAGATACACATACAGCAGAGATTTTCGATCTTTGTCTCATGTAACAGAACGGAGGTAGGGCGTGTGGACTGAGCTCACAAGAGGAAAGGCACGTCCTCCCTAGGCTATGCTTACCTACACCCTGTAGTCACTCAGAGGCAATTTGCAACTGTTTAGGTGGGTGCTCTGTATCTGCATGACTTGGCTTTAAAGCTTTATTGAAACTCTTCAATCAATTTGCTAGTGACCTTGAGAGATCCTATCGTGTGTGCTGGCATTGTGTGGTTGATGCATTTCCATACAAGCCACTAAGCCCTTACATATTGGAAAAGTCACTTGGTCTGTTAGAACTTGCATGGAAAAACACAAATATTTCATAAGGACAAGTGGCAAATTATTCTCAGGCTATCGATTCCACATTTTGGTCTGCTGAAAACCTGCTGCTAAATAGACCTCTCTACTGGAGAGACTGAGCAAAATGGCCATTACAGGGAGACACTCTGGGGATTATTTGATTGAACATGAGAACACTAATCATGAAATAGCAAGGATCGAGCATACTTTTGTGACTATATTTGCATAAAAAGGTAACGCTTCAGTGTTGGAAGCCAGGCTCTTCTTAAACATTAGAGTAGCTGTCCCAGATCAAGCCATATCCCTTGCCACACACCCAGCAGGGCAGCCAGTTCCTCAGGCTTCTCATTTTCCAGTATACAGAACTGTGACAACACACACATTATGTTGTCTGTAACAAGTAAGTTAGCAAATACATTTGCTACTCTAGACAGAGACTGAAAACAAAACTCATATCTGCTGCAAACATACAGAATAATGTTTTCTCGCTCAAGCATACTGGAAAACAGGATAATTTTTTGATTTTGGAATGGCTAATTGATTTTCTATTTGATTATTGTAAAATCAAGAAGCTAATTAAATTAATTTTAATTAATATTTGTAATAAAATTCTTATAACTTTCTTTCCTCCAGACATGCTAATTTCATCAAATTCAAGTATTCAAAACTCAAAAATGAGGAGGCCCTTAATTTTAGAAAGACTAGGCTGTTACACAGTTTAGTTTACTCTTTCACAGCAGTATTTTTCTTTCAGCCTTTATCTTTCTGTGTGGTTTTGTCTGTTTTCTACGTAGCTCATCAAAGAGACTAAAAATGTAAATAGAAACTTTCTACTTTTTTTTTTTTTCAAAAACAAAGGCCTAACTATATATATATAGCTTCAAGCTTTATGACTTTAGGAAAACACATATAAGATAACACTGCCGGAATATCTCCCATCCCTCAGGAATATCTCCCGTCCCTGGATACATTGAAGGCCAGGCTGGATGGTTCTGGGCAACCTGATCTAGTTGAAGATGTCCCTGCTCATTGCAGCGAGGTTGGACTAGATGACCTTTGAAGGTCTCTTCAACCTCAACTATTCTATGATTCTATGAAATTACAAAATTCCTTATCAGACTGGGAAAAGCTTAGTAAGCTCTCCATGTTTACCACAGAATTTGCCTGGATGAAACACTTTGCAGTTTCCACATACGTCCTTTTCTAGCATTGTCACTGTGCTGGTACAGTTACTCAAGAAAAACACCTACAAGTGCATTCATTGAGGGTTTCACTTGAAAAATAAAGTGAACAGCCAGAAACAAAGCATGTTAACAGAGACTCTATGAGCTCCAAACTGGATCTCACCATATATACAGTATTTGGGTAACAGCTGCCAATTCCTCTGCACAGCATTCTCTGGTCTGAGTGCTGCAGTATCCTAGCTGTCCCTTTCCCCATCTTTGCTGCAGTCTGTTCTTTGGATAAGGACAATGAACGCTGGGTCAGGGGTGTGAGCCTGGGTCCCAAACCCCAAAATCTGTCACTGGTCTGAACCAGTCAGCAGCATGTGAGGTGTTTTTGTCAGAGGCGGGAGGAAAGTTGGTCAGAGAGAAACAGATAAACGGCAATTTTTCATTACATACCATACACGATCAGTCTTGGAGAAAACATGAACAAGTGAAACCTTTGTGTGCATCTTCTCAGGCACTTGCTAGTCCTTTGTTTTGTCACCAGAGCCCCAGGCATCTCCACTGGCAACAAAGCGGATGTTGGCAAAGTGTATGTAGAAGGCAGATGGTTATATAGCTCTGAATGGGCTCAAAGGACTTATGCCCATGTATTTAATCTGTCTTGTAGCATTTCTCCCTTGTTTTACCACTCTTTGTCCACACCAGACACCTTATGAATATCAGACTCTGAGATTTAGAAAACAGGTACCTGGCCTGAAACCCAGACCCCACAAGAAAACATTCACTGCTTTTTCAGAAGCACCTAGAAGTAAAAACTGAGACAAATAATAATTTATTTTTGTTTGTGCTAGCAGCTAGACTCAATGAAAGATCTAATCCATATTTTCATACTCAAGTGAATGCAAACTGCACTGTTTCAGTGCAGAACACCTAATTGTTGGAGTTTCCTATGCTCCTGTACACTTAGGAAAGCAGATCTGCATGAATGTGAAAAGACCAGCACATTACATGCTCCTGAAGTGCAGTATGATTTTGTTTATTTAGGAAGAAATCAGAAAAACCCAGAGACTAAGCTTTGCTACCTAGGTGCAACTCCTCTGATTATGGCTGGCGGATATTGTACTCTAGTGCCTGCAGTCCTGAGTTGGTCACACATGGTATTCAACAAAGTATCTATCTCAAGCACCAGTAGCTCCATGAAGTACTTTACCAAAATAGGGTTGAAAGTTACCAGTTCCTTATATGGATTTGGCCTGGAAAGAGGGGGGGTTTGCTCCACATTTGATGAGAGGATTCAAATAGTTGTTCATTGGAAAATTTTGTTTTTAAATAAAAAGCTAAGGACCTCACTCATGCTCAGTGGTCTTGTAATTAAATGTTACACACTTGATGAGCATTCATTCAAGCCTCAAGGCTAATTTACATGTTCCACCAAAATGTCTTATTTTATTTTGCTTGTAAAAATACCTTATGGGCATCATTCATTCATTGTAAATGGTTTGTATCAATGATGCTTGGGTGACCTAAAATCACTAAAACGGGGAAACATAATTATGCTAAAGAGCCCTGCAGATCCATAATCTTCCTCTACAATAGCTATTTTATGACTAAGATGGCTTTCCTAATGTGACTGACAATGGTAGGATCACAAACAAGCAGCCTGCCAGCAAATAAAGAATAGTTTTTTTGGGGACACAAAATAGTTTGATTCAATTATATATTACATGTATAATTGAATGTTGTCACTTTTCCAAGAGTTGCCTGTAATTCAAAACAATAAATGAGGTAAAAAAGAATAATGGAAGTAAATGGAGTAGCTGTAAAAACAGTGATAGGTATAAGTCATATAAGGTATATACAGGCACATTTAAAAGTTTTTTCTGTAAAAATTTTTTGATTTGGGGCCCCAAAAAAATAACTTTATGTCCTTTTTATGCAATGGATATGAAAAGAGAAGAACTTTTTGGTCTGGGATTTTTACCATCACCCTTTTTTTCAGTTTCTTGTTCTAGGATACCCAAAAATAACTTTTAATGAAGGCATATGGATGGACTAACTGCCCTTTTTTACAATTCACTATTTTTTAATACTTATTTGACTGACTTTAAAAACAATGCTTAACCATTTTTGGAAATTTAATAATAATACATTTAGAGTTTTATTCACTGAATTCCAGCTTTTAGAAGAACAAACAGCCTTGTGCAGATGCAAAGGCGAGAAAATTGATGACTTACCCACAGTCTAAGGCGAGTGGAAGAACTAGAAACGAAACTCCCCCTCGGGCCCCTTTCTTCCAAATAATCCCCTGTGTTTGTGCAAAGTAAAATGATTCTGCATATGCCCTTGTTTTGGGAAATTTTGAAAAATATATCCATGCCCCAAACACCCCTTTGGGAACTGTGTTTTGGAATACATCATTTTTTAGGGGGCCCCTTTTCAAGACTAAACGGGATTGTGTGCAATTAATTGCAAACTGTAAAAAACTGCACATTTTGCCAATTTGTAAATGAAACCTAGTACGCAAAAGATTTGGGAATGGGGTGGGGGCCTTGGATAAAGTAAAGGCAATGCACATTTTCCCATGCAATGAAATTTGTTTACACTCCAGCCTTTAAGAATATTGCTGATTGTGAGAAAAGGGGGGTGGTAAATTGTTAAAATGAAGCTAGGTTTCCCCCATGGTAAATTTTTTCATAATTTAAGAAAAATCCACTTTTTAAAAAAAACAAAAAAAATAAAAAAAGTCATAAGTGAAAAAAAAAAAAAAAACGTTTTTTTATCAACTAATGGTAAAAATTTAAGCATTTTTTAATTTCTAAAATGTGTGAACAATTATGGTGAGGTGTATCTTCCAAAAACCGGGGATGCAAACAAAGCAGATTGTTTATTCCGGGATTCTGCCCCGTAAAAATGACCTTTGTTATAAATTGCTCATCCTGGTGGCTGGCCAACACCTGACTCAATTCCTTATCCAGTGCTGTCTAGCTCCCTTTTTTCCTCCCTTACCATCCTATTCTCATTTTTCCCCCTCTGTAATATTAAATAAATACAATATGTTTGGTGCCATTTGATCTGTGGGGTCAGTGGCCAGCCCAGTAACTCAACTTGGTCTCAGCTTCAAAAGAAAAATGATGATCCTGTTTTTAGATTTGAAAACCCCCCTGGTGAACAGCATCACAAATTCTGGGAAAAACCCCCCCAGTAATTACTGAAACAGCAGTTTGTCACCACTGCTGGGGCACTGATGGACAATGTGTTTTTTGGGGGGGCCAAAAAAGTAAGAAAATATATTTTTGACGGCTTAATTTGGAAATTTTTTTGGGATGAAATGTACATGTGAAGCAGTGTAAATGAAAACTAGGGACCCATATTAAACAGCAATTTATTTTAACAACAATTCATTCATCAGCAAACCCCCTCTGGTATTTTATATATATGAAAAAAAGTATTCCAGTGTAAAAAAAATTTGGGGCCCCCAAACAAACAGCCACAACTACATGAAGTGCAATTTTTCATTTCTTCTGAAGTTCACGTACATCAGCAGTTCCCCGAACAAGTAATTGGCCCCCCTTTAAGGCAGAACTTCCTACATATCCAGTCACTTTCTGCATTGGTGGGGGGTTTGTGATACTCAGTAAATAAAGAAATCCCTTCTCTATTTCCCCTGACCCTTTTTCAACTGGGGCTTTCAGCAACCTAAAGGGACTTCCCCGTGTTTTGAACCTGAAAAAATGGAAATCTAAAACCCCTCTTTATGTGAAGCAATTCTCTCTATTGTTTCTCTCCTTATCTTGTAGTGCAAATGCAGTTCCAGAAATAAAATAAAAAAAATCAGAATCCACGGGGAAAGGGGGTAAATTAGGGTTGGGGGAAATGAAAGAAAAAAAGGGTTGTGAGCTTGATAGGCTTTGGAAGAAGCTTTACAAAAATCAGCACTCCGGGAAAATTGACAGGGGTAACAAACATGCCTACCCATGGGAAACAGCCTTTATCAAAAACATAAATCTGGAAAAAAAAAGAGGGAATGCACTGCTTTAAACCCCCGCCCAAAATTTAAAAATGCTGCTTTGTTTTTACAGCTTTTTAAAATTTAAACAATATTGCTCCCCAAATTTGTGAATTGCAGAAAATTCTGTTTCTATGAGATATAATGTCTCCTTCCCAAATTAAGGTATTTTCCTTTTTAGGTTTTTTTGTTTGGTGATGGGTTTTTGGGTTGGTTTTTTTTTTTTTCCCCTTTTTTTTTTTTATCTAAAATGCACTTTTACTCTATGGGAAAGGGATTTCCTAGAAATTTTTTCTTTTGTTTTTGACACAAATAGCCATGTCCCTCCCCTGTTTCTTAACTCAAACCTACACAACCTTTGCCCAGCATCCCCATGTTTTTATTTGGT
>NW_026914960.1:0-4203 GCF_034315485.1 Pezoporus occidentalis
GTTGGATCCCGGAGGGGCTTTTTCCTGTTCCTGGTCCCCCCCGGCAATGGCTCAAGGGGCCCCAGCTGAAGGTGGGCCCCTGGAGGAGGTTTGATTATGAGGTGATGTCTTTCTTCTAATCTCTGGTCTCTTATGCAAAATTTTTGGATGCACTGCTAATTGTCATCTGTACTTTACTTATAACAGAAAAATTTGTTTTATTGTACTTACTTACTGTATAGAAATACTACCCAGTTGCTTTACTGTGCTTGTTTGCTTTAGTGTGCTTGTTTAATCCACTGTGCATGTTGTAAGCGAGTGTGTGATCTTTTGTTGAGTACCCTGTGTCAGCAGAACACTTGTGTACCCAGCATCCCTGCCCCCACAGACACCAGGCCCTGCGTTTTCCCCCAAGGTGGAACTGGATCTACGGAAAAGGACCTACCATGTACAGATGGAACCAAAAACCCTTTGGGAGGAAAAAAACAGGAGGGAGGGCCAGAGCCCGCCGCCCAGGCAAGGAAGGAGTGCCCATCTCCTCCTCTGCTTGCAAAACCAGCCTTTGAGCTCCCCACCTTTGTTGGGGGTTCTGAGAACACCACCCCCTTAGTGGAGTGACCAGCACAGGAAGAGGCCTGCTCCCTGCCTTGGCCCAAAGCTGAGCTTCCATACCTTCAATCAACACCATCATTCACTAATTACATTCTTCAATATCCCCAAATTTAAAATTTTAACACCATCCTTCAATCAACCCATCCTTAGTAACCCCATTCTTCAATCAACCCCATTCTTCAGTCAAACAAACCCTTCAGTCAAACCCATTTTTCAGTAAACCCCATTCTTCAATAAAACCCCCTCCTTCATCAAACCCCATCCTTCAATCAACCCCATCCTTCAATCAACTACAAACTTCAATCAAACACAAACTTCAATCACCCCATTTAATAATTAATTTAAATGATAAAATTTTAATCAAAACCCAGTTTAACAACCCCACCTTTATAACCCATCCTTCCCTTTAAACCCATTCCAACCCCCTTTTTTCAATAACCCCATTTTTAAAAAACCCCCCCTTTTTTAAAACCCCCCTTTTTAAAACCCCTTTCAATCAACCCCATTTAATAAACCCCCTTTTTCAACAACCCTTTTTATAAAATCTTTCAATTTCCCCCCTTTTTAACCCCAAACCCCCTCCTTCAACCAACCCCATCCTTCAGCCCAACCCCATCCTTAAAAACCCAAAAAACCCCCCCTTCAATCAACCCCACTGCCGAGAAAAAAATATGGACTCAGTCAAGATCAATATGATCAGACAAAACCTTTATTACAAAGCCAACCCCCAAAAACGTTTTTAAATTTTAAAGGTTTGATAGGTTTTGGGTAATGTCTTGATTTTGGAATATTTGGATTGTTAAATTTTTAAAATTTTTTGGTTAGAAGGGTGGACTTGACCTAAAGGTTGGAAAGTGGAAATTTCAAAACCCGGGGGAATTAGTGGGTTTTTTTTGGTTGGGGGTTTTGGTTAGGCTTGCTGATTTGGGGTTATTAGAATTTTTTTTCAAATTTGATTTGGGACCGTAATTCCCTTTTGTTAATGTTTGGTATTGATTAGAAGGGATTTGGTAGTATATAATAATGAAGAAGGTGTGGCTGGTTTTGTGATGATTGGTAACAAGGATTTAATTAAAGGGTTTGGGGTTGAATTATGAAAGGGGAAAGAAAAGGGGAAAAAAAAAAGACGACCCAAACCCGTGTTTCTAAGATAGGGTGAGAAAAGGGGAAAAAAGAAACCCCAAAACCCCAAACCCAAAAAAAAAATTGTTGTTTGTATTGAAGGATAAGGAAACCACCCCCCAACAAACACCCACCCCCCCTTGGGCCTCCCAATTCGTGTCAAAGCCCCAAAAGGGGCCCCCAAAACAAACAAAAAAACCCGTCCTGCTTTCCCCTTTCGCAGGCAGGCCTCCGGCTCCCCCCCCCAAGGCTTTTCCACCCCAAAAATTGCCTCTTCTCCATGGAAAGGGGGGGGGGGGGGGCCCCCCCCCCCCCCCCCCCCCCCCCCAAAAGCCCAAAAAAAGTAAAAAAAAAAAAAAAAAAAAAAAAAAAAAAAAAAAACCCCCCCCCCCCCCTTCCCCCCCCAAAAACCCCCGGCAAACCCAAAAAAAAAAACCAAAAACCCCCCCCCCTTTCCCCAAAAAATTCCCCGGGCCCAAAAACCCCCCCCCAAAAAAACAAAAAACCCCAAAAGGGGGCCCCCGGAAAAAAAAAAAAAAAAATTTTTTAAAAAAAAAAAAAAAAAAAAACCCAAAAAAAAAAAAAAAAAAAAAAAAAAAAACCCCCCCCCCAAAAAAAAAAAAAAAAATTTTTTTTTTTTTTAAAAAAAAAACCCCTCCCCCCCGGGGGGGCCCAAAAGGGCCCCCAAAAAAAACCCCCCAAAAAATTTTTTTTTCCCTTTTGGGAAAGTTGGGGAAAAGGGGGGAAAAAAAAACCCCAAAATTTTTAAAAATTTTTGGGCCCCCGGGTTTTTTTTTGGGGGGGGGGGTTTTTTGGGGGAAAAAAATTTTTAAGGGGGGGGGTTTTTTTGGGGGGGTTTTTTTTTTTTTGGGGGATTTTTTATTGGGGTTTTTGGGGAAAACCCCTTTTTTCCCCCCCGGGGGTTAAAAGGGGGGGGGTTTTTTTTGGGGGGGGGGTTTTGGGGGTTTTGGTTTTGGGGGGGGTTTTTTTTCCGGGGCTCTTTTTGGGTTTTCCCCGGCCCTTTTCCCGGGAATTTTTTTGGGGGGGGTTTTTTTTTTTAAAAATTTTTTTTTTTTTTTTCCCTTCCCCTTTTTCCCCCGGGGGGGGTTTTTGGGGGGTTTTGGGGGGGGGGTTTTTTTTTTGTTCCCTTTTTTCCCCAACCTTTTTGGGGGGGGGTTTTTTGGGGGTTTTGGGGGGGGGGGGGGGAAAAAATTTTTTAAGGGGGGAACCCAAAAAAGGGGGGGGGGGGGGGGGGGGGGGTTTGGGGGCCCCCCCCTTTCCCCCCAAAAAAAACCCCTTTTTTTTGGGGGGGGGTTTTGGGGGGGGGGGTTTTTTTTTCCCCCCGGAACCCCCCGGGGGGGGGTTTTCTTTTCCCCCTTTTTTTTTTTTTTTTTTTCCCCCCCAAAAAACTTTCCCCCCCCAAAAAACCCCCCCCTTTCCCCCCCCTTTTATAAAAAAAAAGGGGGGGGAAAGGGAGTTTCCCCTTTTAAAAAACCATATTTTCTGCGGCAGTGGGGTTGATTGAAGGGAGGGTTTGTTTGAAGGTTGGGGTTGATTGAAGGATGGGGTTGGCTGAAGGATGGGGTTGGTTGAAGGATGGGGTTGGTTGAAAAACGGGGTTGATTGAAAGATGGGGTTGATTGAAGATTGGGGTTGATTGAAGAATAGGGTTGCTTGAAGAATGGGGATTATTGAAGGATGGGGTTGATTGAAGGGTGGGGTTGATTGAAGGGTGAGTTTGATTGAAGAATTGGATCGATTTAAGAATTAGATTGATTAGAAGTTGGGGTTGATTGAAGAATGGGATTAATGGAAGGATAGGATTGATCGAAGGATGGGGTTGATTGAAGCATAGGTTTGATTGAAGAATTGGATCGATTTAAGAATTTGATTGAAAGTTGGGGTGATTGAAGTTTGGGTTTGATTGAAGTTTGTAGTTGATTGAAGGATGGGGTTGATTGAAGGATGGGGTTGACTGAAGGATGGGGTTTATTGAAGAATGGGGTTCACTGACGAATGGGTTTGACTGAAGGGTTTGTTTGACTGAAGAATGGGGTTGACTGAAGGATGGTGTTGATTGAAGGATGGGGCTGATTGAAGGATGGTGTTGATTGAAGTATGGGGATGATTGAAGAATGTAATTGAGTGAATGATGGTGTTGATTGAAGGATATAAGGAAGCTCAGCTTTGGGCCAAGGCAGGGGAGCAGGCCTGCTGTCCTGTTGCTGGTCACTCCACTAACATGGTCGTGTGTTCTCAGAAGCCCCAACAGAAGGTGGGGATGCTCAAAGGCTGGTAGTTGCGAAGCAGAGGAGGAGAGGTGGGCAGGCTGCCTTACCTTGCCTGGGCGGCAGGCTGCTGGCCCTCCCTTCCCTGCTTTGTCTCCTCCAAGGCTGCTTTTGGTTCCATCCTGTACATGGTAGGTCCTTTTCCGTAGACGTCCAGTTCCACCTTGGGGAAAGCAGCAGGACCTGGTGTCTGTAAGAGAGG
>NW_026914961.1:0-5863 GCF_034315485.1 Pezoporus occidentalis
ACCCAGTGGTTGCTTCCACCATGGTAAGCACATGGCGCTTGCCTTGGCGGGTTGGTGGCAGTGTGATATAGTCAATCTGCCAGGCCTCCCCATATTTATACTTCAACCATCGTCCTCCATACCAAAGAGGCTTTAACCGCTTGGCTTGTTTAATTGCAGCACATGTTTCACACTCATGAATAACCTGGGCAATAGTGTCTATTGTTAAGTCCACCCCTCGGTCACGGGCCCATCTATATGTTGCATCTCTGCCCTGATGGCCTGAAGTGTCATGGGCCCACCGGGCCAAAAATAATTCACCTTTACGTTGCCAATCTAAGTCCATCTGAGCCACTTCAATCTTAGCCGCTTTATCCACTTGTTGGTTGTTCTGGTGTTCCTCAGTGGCCCGACTCTTGGGTACATGGGCATCTACATGACGTACCTTCACCACCAGGTTCTGCACCCTGGCAGCAATATCTTTCCACAGTGCAGCAGCCCAGATGGGTTTACCTCTGCGTTGCCAGTTGCTCTGCTTCCACTGCTTCAACCACCCCCACAGGGCATTTGCCACCATCCATGAGTCAGTATAGAGATAAAGTACCGGCCACTTTTCTCGTTCAGCAATGTCCAGGGCCAGCTGGATGGCTTTCACCTCGGCAAACTGACTCGATTCACCCTCTCCGTCAGCAGTTTCTGCAACTTGTCGTCCAGGACTCCATACAGCTGCCTTCCATCTCCGATGCTTTCCCACAATACGGCAAGAGCCATCAGTAAACAAGGCATACTGCTTTTCACTTTCTGACAGTTTATGATATGGTGGGGCCTCTTCAGCGCGCATCACCTCCTCCTCTGGTGACATTCCGAAATCTTTGCCCTCTGGCCAGTCCATGATGACTTCTAGAATGCCTGGACGACTGGGATTTCCTATTCGAGTTCGTTGTGTAATTAGTGCAGCCCATTTACTCCATGTAGCATCGGTTGCATGATGTGTAGAGGAGACCCTGCCTTTGAACATCCAGCCCAGCACAGGCAGCCGGGGTGCCAGAAGGAGCTGTGCTTCAGTGCCAATCACTTCCGAAGCAGCTCGAACCCCTTCATAGGCTGCCAGTATCTCTTTCTCAGTTGGGGTATAGCTGGCCTCAGATCCTTTATATCCCCGACTCCAAAAGCCGAGGGGTCGACCTCGAGTCTCCCCTGGAGCTTTCTGCCAGAGGCTCCAGGTAGGACCGTTCTCCCCAGCTGCAGTGTACAGTACATTTTTTACATCTGGTCCGGTCCGGACTGGTCCAAGGGCTACTGCATGAACTATCTCGCGTTTAATTTGCTCAAAGGCTTGTTGCTGCTCAGGGCCCCATTTAAAATCATTCTTCTTCCGGGTCACATGATAGAGAGGGCTTACAATCGAACTGTAATTTGGGATGTGCATTCTCCAGAACCCCACTGCACCCAAGAAAGCTTGCGTTTCTTTCTTATTAGTTGGTGGAGACATTGCTGTTATCTTGTTGATCACATCTGTGGGGATCTGTCTACGTCCATCTTGCCATTTTATTCCCAAAAATTGAATCTCCTGTGCAGGTCCCTTGACCTTACTCCGTTTTATGGCAAAACCGGCTTTCAGCAGGATTTGGATTATTTTCCTCCCTTTCTCAAAAACTTCTTCCGCTGTATCGCCCCACACAATAATGTCATCAATGTATTGCAGGTGTTCTGGAGCTTGCCCCTGTTCCAGCGCATTCTGGATCAGTCCATGGCAAATGGTAGGGCTGTGTTTCCACCCCTGGGGCAGTCGGTTCCAAGTGAACGGGACACCCCTCCAAGTAAAAGCAAACTGTGGCCTGCACTCTGCTGCCAAAGGGATTGAGAAAAATGCATTGGCAATATCAATCGTGGCATACCACTTGGCTGCCTTTGACTCTAGTTCATACTGAAGTTCTAGCATGTCCGGTACGGCAGCACTCAATGGTGGTGTGACTTCATTCAGGCCACGATAGTCTACTGTTAGTCTCCATTCTCCATCAGACTTTCGCACTGGCCATATGGGGCTATTGAAGGGTGAGCGGGTCCTGCTGATCACCCCCTGACTCTCCAGTCTACGGATCAGCTGATGGATGGGAATCAGGGAGTCTCGGTTGGTGCGATATTGCCGCCGGTGCACTGTTGTGGTCGCAATTGGCACTTGTTGTTCTTCAACTTTCAGCAACCCCACAGCAGAGGGATCTTCTGAGAGACCAGGCAAGGTGGACAGCTGCTCAATTTCCTCAGTCTCCAAAGCAGCAATACCAAAAGCCCACCGGTACCCTTTTGGGTCTTTGAAGTACCCTCTCTTGAGGTAGTCTATGCCGAGAATGCATGGAGCCTCTGGACCAGTCACAATAGGGTGCTTTTGCCATTCCCTCCCAGTCAGGCTGATTTCAGCCTCCAGCACAGTCAACTCTTGGGATCCTCCTGTTACTCCAGAAATATAGATAGGTTCCACCCCTTGACAGCTTGATGGCATCAGGGTACACTGTGCACCGGTATCTACTAGAGCCTTATACTTCTGTGGGACTGATGTGCCAGGCCATCTGATCCACACAGTCCAGTAAATCCGATTGTCCCCTACCTCCACCTGGCTGGAGGCAGGGCCCCTCTAACAGTCGTCACAGCATTGGACACTTAAGTCGTGTTGAAAGGGATTATTCTTCGTTATCACAGGAGCTGGAGTAAAATCAGCTCTTCCACTCCATCTGGGAAACTGATCACCAGAGACTGAAGCCGTAGCTCTCATGGGACGATCAGTCTTGGCCCTTGCTCCCCTCTTCAGTTCACTCACCCGTTCCTCCAGAGCTGAAGTAGGTTTTCCATCCCACTTTGTCATGTCTTCTCCGTGATCCAGCAGGTAAAACCATAGGGTACCCCGTGGCGTATACCTCCTGTATCTCCTCTCTTGAACAATAGGACGCCTTTTGTTAATAGCTGAGACGTGTGTTGGTACACGTGAGGAGCCGGATAAATCAGATAGATTGTCCTTCAATTGTTCGATGTCCTGGGACAGTTTTTTCACAGCTGAGATGATGGAAGGGGTGAGATTGTCTTCGAACTCTCGGAGTTTATGAACCATTTCATCCACTGTTAGTGGTACTATGTCATTCCAGGTTACTGTTGCCAATGAATGGGCATATGATGACGGTGCATTCCGTGTAAGTTTTCGCCACATGGGTCGTGTACATTCAACTTCATCTGGATCTATAGGTGTATCCCCGTTATTCGGCTTGATGTGATAGATCATCTCTACGATGGCCGATTCCCTCAGAGACTGGATGCCTTTGTCTATAGTATTCCACTTGGCCGAACGACTCGTAACATCGTCCTTGTACGGAAACCTTTCTTTCACAGCTGCCAAGAGCCTCCTCCAAAGGCTGAGGGACTTTTTCTCTCTTGCAATTGCTTTGTCAATTCCCCCTTCTCTAGCAAGTGATCCCAGCTGCTTGGCTTCTGTACCTTCTAGTTCGTGACCATCGGCCCCATTGTCCCAGCATCGGAGTAACCAGGTGATGATGTGCTCCCCTGGTTGACGGGTAAAATCTTTTCGCATATTCCGCAGCTCGGTTGAGGTCCGAGGTCGAGAAGTTACCTCTTCTTCTTCTTCTTCGTCATGTGATGATGACTCCTGATCAGATTCTGGACCGGGTGGTGAATTCATTGGTTCTTCATCTCGCTTCACCCTTTTTGCCTCCTTTTTGCTTGTTCTCTTGCGTACAGGGGCAACTGATATTGGTACGAATTGGTCCTCTGGTTTGGCTGCAGTGATTATCACTGTGGTTTGAGTAGCAACTGTACTTGTTACTGGGGGTGGTGTAGCTACTGTGCTTGGAGCTGGGGTAACCACGCTGTCTGTTGCAGTTGAAGTTTGAGCAGCTGCTGTACTTGCCACTGGGACAGCTGTGCTGTTCATTGCAGCCAAAGTTTGAGTAGCGACTGTTGCTTTGCCCTCAGATCCGCCAACATTCTTTTCCTTTTGAAGGTGCTGGATAGTGTTGAACAAGGCCCTGTAAGCATAGGCCAAGCCCCAGCACGTTGCCGTGATTTGTCCATCTCTGGTATGGCCAGAATGACCACACACCTCATTTAAGTGTTTTACTAATTCTTCTGGATTTTGCAGTTGTTCGGTAGTAAAATTCCAAAGTACTGGAGGGGCCCACTGACCTAGATACTTGCCCATACTATCCCACACACCCTGCCACTCATGGCTGTCCAGCCTCAGGGAAAATCTCTCGGTCCTCCTACATCGTCGTCTGACCCCAGACAAGACCCAAACCTGAATCTGCTTAACTCTTGAAATCAGTAGTGGGTAAAACACACTCTGTATGCGTGATTCCCATCACCATCAGCAAACAAGTCTCAACAGCATTAAAAGGCCATTCAAAAAATTCAAAACTCTCAAATGTAAATGGTCTGGGGGGACGACTAGGAGGGTAAAAGGATGTCTCCTTCCCAGGTTGAGCACCTGAGAAGGAGAAAAAAGATGTGTAATTGCTAAGCACCTCCATCATATACCTCCCAAAGTATAAAGGTGGTGACCACACTGGGAACATAAGCCAGATCAGTTTCATGATCAATGATTCTATTGTATTACAAGTCATTACCATAAAGTACAATGGGATAAAAACCTTAGCCCAAGCCCCACACTTGAAAAACACTAATACAGCAAGTACCGGATGGACGTAAGATATCATATACTGAAACTGTGAGATCAAGAGGAACAACCTTGAGAGCCAATAAATCAGCATTGTGACGAGTGACTATGAATCCAGTCAGATCTGTTCTTATCTCAACCCTTCGAGCTCCACGTTGGGCGCCAAAAAGAACTGTCGTGGTTTAAACCCAGTCAGGTAGCTTGTTCACTCACTCCCAGTGAGTGGTGCCGAGCTGACAACAATCGAGGTCCGTGTCCGTCTCCCCCCCCCTGCCTCCCCGCACCGGGGCTCTCCCCTTCCCCGCTCCCGGAGGAACGGGGAGGAGGATCGAGAGAGTGCAACTCCTACGGGTTGAGACAAAAACAGTCCAGCAACAAATCACCACCGCTACTATCAGCTACAACAATGATAAGGGAAAATAACAAGGGAAGAGAATACGATACCACCGGCCAAGAGAAACGAGCTCCACCCGGAAGCCCCTGTCCTTCCGGGTAACTCCCAGTTACCCCTCACCCCGGGCATGACGTGCTGTGGTATGGAATACCTCCCCGGCTAGCCCGGGTCAGGCGCCCCGTCTCTGCTTCCTCACAGCCTCCCCTCCTCCCTGGCAGAGCACGAGCCTCACAGAGTCCTTGGTCAGGGTAAACATCACTTAGCAACAACCGAGAACATCGGCTTCACCAACACTGTTCTCAAACTGGAAGTCAAAACACAGCACTGTACCAGTTAACACAAAGGAAAAACATGACTGCTACTGCGGAACCCAGGACACTGCTATTTCCTTTATCGTTATTATCATTGGTGGCAGCAGTAGTGATCTGTGTTATACATTAGTTACCAAACTGCTCTTATCTCAACCCAGGGGAATTGCATTCTTTTCGATTCTCCTCTCCGTCCCTCCGGGAGTAGGGGGAGGGCAAGAAGGGGGGGGAAGGGAGTGAACAAGCTGTCTGGCTGGGTTTAAACCACGACAGCAAGGCAAGGCAAGGCAAGGCAAGGCCAGGCAAGACAGGCGAGTCCAGGCCAGGAGAGGCGAGACAAGGCAAGGGAAGGCAAGGCCCATGAAGGGAAGGCCAGGCCAGGTCAGGCAAGGAAAGGCAAGGCCAGTTAAGGCAAGGTAAGGCTAGGCAAGGCAAGGCTAGTCCAGGTCTAGACAGGCCATGCAAGGCCAGGTAAGACCAGGTAAGGAAAGGCCAGACAAGGCC
>NW_026914962.1:0-4486 GCF_034315485.1 Pezoporus occidentalis
TTCCATGCAAATGAAAAACTCTGTGGAACTGTGGTGCAAAAATCATAGGGAAAAAATTGGATGCCTCAAACAGCATGTTTTTAATTCCCTGCTGTCTGCCTCAACTAGGGAGAAAAGCTGTTAGTTATGGAATAGGGAAAAAAACATACAGAAAAAAATCCATTTGCAACTTGGATGCTTTGACAATTTTGGATCATAGCAAAACATTCAACCATTTTTTTTATTAGATGACAGCAAGTGAAGTTCATGCATTTTTCAACAAAAGTTTTCCCGAACTAGGTATTTGTTTCCTTCACACAAAATAATAGTTTTAAGCATTTTAGCTGTTAGCCTGAGAAAAGAAGCTGTGTCATTTTAATTTTCTTTAAATTCTGCTCCTCATGACAAACTAAACATGCCTTTCATGACTGTCAGAATATAGATTACCTCATCTACAGTGATAATGACTGACTGCTTTTCCTAAAAGGACCCCCAATAGGAAAGAAACGAGACCAAAATGATGCACCAAGAAAATGCTGTTCAGGATTTCCGCTAAAAAAAGATTTTCCACAAAGCTCCATGGGAAAAAGAAGAATGTGACCCAAAATTTAAACATGCATAGAAGAGCTGAGGGAGAAGAAAAAGTTTGTACAGCCTTTAAAAAGTTTGCTTAATATTGAGCTGAACTCAGTAGTTCATAGGAACATAGAGAATATACAGAACATCACATAATACTAATGGTAATGGCTTTTAAAGCCCCCAAAATTGTCAAAATTTGCAACCTGCATAATACCTTTGGTTGAATTGCTCCAACGGTTACCTTCAGAATAATGGGATAATGTCAACAGATTGACGCATGAACCGCCTGCACCAGATCCAAAAACAGTTATTCTTAATGGGTCACCACCAAAGAACCCAATATTTTCACTAGTCCATCCAAAGCTTGTATTTGGGGGGAAAAGGGGGCCATAATTTCCTTTTGCTGCTTGGTCCCCAGTGCTCAAAAATCCTGTGAACATAAATAAAAAGGAAAAGGTTAGCAAGTGCACTTCTGAGTAATCCTGTTGCAATCTTCTAAGTAAGATTTCAAATACATATGCCATTAAAATTTTTTTATAAACCTTAAAATAATTTTCAATTTTGAAAATAATGCAATTCATTTAAAAAAATTTATTTCACAAATGGATACCAAAATAATGAAATTTTTTTAAAAAAAAGTAAGGAATTTAATCTTTACTTTAATTCAAAAATTATTCTGATTGAAAAAAAGTAAAGGGAAAATATAGGTCATTCAAGTTTGGGAATTTTGAAATTTTGTTAAAAATGGTTTAATTATTTTACTGTTTGGGATAAAATTTTTTTTTTTTAAAAGAAATTTCAGTTTTCTTGGAAAGTTGCATTTTTTAAATTACCCACTTTTAAAATCTTTTGAAAAAGAGTTTTGTATCCTAAACATTTTAAACTTAACCAAAATTTTGGTACATATTTTGTAAAATTCACAAAACCACATGCTTTTTAAATTTTCTTAAAACTAAAATTCTTTGGGGGGAATAAGGATTTTTTATTGAATTTCCCTGGGTCTATTTAAAAAATAAGGCAAAGTATCCAAATTTTTTTAAAAAGAAATTTTTCCATAACTTAAAAAGTTTTTTTTCCTATTTTATCTCGGTTAAAAAAATTTTGCATGTAATCTTTTTTAAAAGTAAAATTAAAGGGAAAGGAAATTATCCCCCTCTTTTATCAAATTTTGGAAAAATTTGGTTCTTTGGTGTTCCACCATTAAATAATTTTGTCTCTTGAGGGTATGGTCATTGCATTACCTTTCGAAGGTAAAAGGGGAAACAAAAAGGCTTTGCAGGTTAATTTTAAAATTTTAAATTCCATCCAAATTTAATAGTTTTTTACCCATTCCGAATTTTCAGCTAATATTAAGCAAACTTTAAAGTGAAATTTTTCCCTCCCCTTCTTTGTTTTTAAATTTTGGGCACATTCTTCTTTTTCCAGGGGCTTTTTAAACTCTTTTATAGGCTCCTAAAACATTTTTTGGGACTTTTGGGTTTTTTTCCCCATGAAGGGGGCCTTTTGGAAAACAGTCATATTAATTAAGAGGGTTTAATTTTAACTAAAGGAGTTTAGTTTTATAGGGCAAATTTTAAAAAAATTTGAACGCTTTTTTTCTCAGGTAAATAAAAATTTTAAATTTAATTTTTTGTGAAGGGAAAAAAAAACCCATTTTAAAAAGCTGAAACGATAATTCAGGTTTAAAAAAAGAATGGGAATTTTTTTTAATAACCAAAAAGAAAAATCCCAATTAAAGTTTTTTTTTGCCCTTTCCAAACTAAATTTTTGTTACAGCAGCAGGGAAAAAAACTGTGGAACCAATTTTTTTTATTTTTGAAAATTAAATTTTTTTTATGGTTTTTTTAAACATTTAAAATTTTTATTTTTATACATTTTTTTTGTATTGAGTTAAAAACCGTTTCCCCCCCTTTTTTTGAATTTCGTATCTCCCTGGGGGAAATATTTTAAAAAAAATTTTTAAAAAATTTAAAATTGTCAGACCCCCCTGGGGAAAAAAAGGATGACTCTTTTAAACAGGTTTAACTTCTTTAAAATTTTAAAAAAAAAAAATTTTAAAAAAATTTTGGGAAAAAAATTCTTTTAAATTTTAATATTTCCACAATTTAAAATTTTTTGAATTTTTTCCCTCTCCTGCCCCTTTAAAAAAGGGCATATTTTTTAAAAGGCCTTAAAACAAAAAAAATCTGATTTTTTTTTTAAAAATCACCTTTTTTTTGAAATCCAAAAAAACTTTTGTTGGTTTTTTCTTTTGGGAGGGGGTAATTTCCCCCTTCTAGATTTAATCTGAACCTTGAAAAGAATTTTAATTTAAAATCGGATATCATTTTTCCTCTTTTAAAAAAATTTTGTTTTTAACCATGGCCAAAAACTAGGAGCAAATTGGGTTTGGGGGAAAAAAAATTAACCAAAACGATTCAGGGGAAATGGGAAAGGGGGAAAAATTTATTAAAATCCAAGGAAAAAAATTCTGGGGTTTTTTTTTTTATAAAGAAAACCATGCTTTTGAAAATTTTTTTAAAAAAAAATGCACTGGTTTTTTTTTATTTGAGAAAAAATTAGTCCATTTAAAAAAAAAAGAAAAAAAATTTGGAACTTCAAAAAAGAAAGATTTAAGTTTTTAAAACCCTTTTTAAATTTTCATTTTAAAAAAAAAAAAACTTTTTTTATTTTTAACCAAATTTTTTATAAAAAATTTGCCCTTTTTTCCACTTCCTTTTTAAAAAAACTCGGTAGTTGAAGGGCAACCATTTAAAACCCGATTATCTATGGGGGGAAAAGCCCCCCTTTTTAAACTTGAAAAGTGGGGAAAATTTAAATTATTATTACTTATTTGGTTTTAAAGGTAAAACAATAGGGTTAAAATTTAAATTTGTATCTAAGCCCTAATATAAAATCATACAATTTTTAAAAAATAGATTTTGGGGAAATTTTGCCAAAAAGTAAAAATAAAATAAAATTTTATATATTGCTATTTTTCACCTTTAAAAAATTTTCCCAAAAAAAGCTGGAGGGAGTTATTTCACCATTAAAAGGGGGACTTAATTTTTTTTTCCAGGGTTTTAAATTTTTGCCCTTTTAATTATTTTTAACAAAAAATTTTTACATTTTTTCTGAAAAAATTTAAAAAAAAAAAAAATAATTTTTAAAAATAGAAAAAGAAATTTGGTTTTAAAAATCTTTGTGAAAATTTTTTTCATTTAGGTTTTTTTTAAAAATTCCTCCATTTAAAAAGACTTTTAGGATTTTTTATCGTACTACCCTTTTAAAAATGCAAAAATTTTACCCCTTTTACTAATTTTTTTATTTTTTTCCCCTTTAAGGTAATACGGAAGATTTTAAATTTAAAAATTCTTTTAATTATTTAGCACCAAAATTTTTTAAATTTTTATTTACCTTAAGTTTAAATTTTTTTTCCCCCCCTTTTGGAAAGTTTTTTTACAACTATTAACTAACTTTTTCCCCCAAAGGATTCTTAATTTAAGGGGAAGTTTTTATAAATTTTAAAAATTGTAAATAAACAATTTTTTTTTTAATAAAATTGAAAGGTGGGCCCCTTAAAAATTCCCTTTTTGAAGTCCATTTTATTTTACTTTTATGAAAATACATTCAGCAAATTTTATAGGGTGGATTTCCGTTAACAATCAAAAGCATGGTTTCCCTCCTATAGAAGGGAAACCAAAATTTTCCCCAAATTTTTTTTAAGATACTTCTTGCTCCATTTTCCTAACTTTTTTCGTAGTTGAAAATTTTTTCATTTTCCCCCAAAATTTGCTCCCGGAAAAAATTTTCCCTGGTTAAAAGCAAAAATTTTAAAGAGGGAAAAAATTTTCCGAATTGAATTTTTAAATTTTTTTTTACATTAAGAAGATC
Organism: Pezoporus occidentalis; assembly: GCF_034315485.1. Classification (NCBI taxonomy): domain Eukaryota; kingdom Metazoa; phylum Chordata; class Aves; order Psittaciformes; family Psittacidae; genus Pezoporus; species Pezoporus occidentalis. The sequence goes on from NW_026914962.1 coordinate 4,432, forward strand.
TTTTTAAAATCAAATTAAATATTTTTAAACGGCTCCTCACTCAACTAAGCAAAAC
>NW_026914963.1:0-5289 GCF_034315485.1 Pezoporus occidentalis
AGTTTCTTTTGGAATAGCCAGATTTTTTGGTTCAATTTTAGTCAAAACAAAATGTGCTTTGTAGTTTAAAAGTATATTGCTGTCATTTCAAGAAGGATCAGCCTTCATAGACATATTTCAATAGTACATAGTCTAGTGACTCCTCTGGTTCACCATGGCATTGTTCAGACAGAATCTCATGATGTACTGAAATACTAACCTTGAGGGACTCTACCTTTCTGGGAGAATGTAGAAATCTTAATTATAGATACTGTGAGAAAGTCACTGATTTGGAAAGATAAACAATGCTTTTTTTTTGTTTGTTTTTTTTTTTTTTTTTACTGGGAGGTGGGGGGAGGGGGAAAGGAGGAAAAATTAAAAAAAAAAAAAGAAAAAGAATATTCCATTTTGTTTTACTTATCCAAAACATGCCATTCCGGGAGAAGAAATGCTTCACTAGATTTTTCAAACGAAAATTGGGTATTTTTAATGTAACATCTTAATTATGAAGAAACAAATAAAATTGTTAATAATATATTGACAATTTTTACCTCAGACTCTCAGAAATAGAACATTTGTGTCTAATAAGTGAATAGTGTAAGTATATGAGGGCAACCATTACAATACAATAATGTTTTGCAACATGGCCTTAAACCAATATTCACATTTAGAATTTTTTTAACATGCATATGCATCTTCCAGTGCCATTAAATTACATTAAAGCCATATAGTTAATGTTATATACATGCTGTATGCATATGCATGCATTTTTAGTAAGGAAAATTTCTTTTCTCTTGAAACTATCTATCTCATGGTATTTTCAGACTAACTATACTGTCCAGCTCAAAATCATTTCCTCAACTAGCCTTCTCTCTCTAAGTCTCTGTGAACCATTTATTCCTTCTTTTGTGACTTACAAATTTTAAACCTACATTTACGGGAAAAAAATAATAGGAAAAAATACCAACTTTTACGATTTTTATGCTTTCTTTTCCTACACAAAGACCACCAATCAGTGAGCAAGTCACCTCCTTACTTCAGTTCAATATCCGTTACCCGCTTCCCTTCTCCCAGTAAAAACATGACCACTCACACACGTTACTTCAAGGCTCCCATTTAGTTGTCTGTTACTAGGAAGCAAATATTCTGCCTTTATCCACCAAGGAATGCATAAAGTGGGATTTTTACCTCGAATATAATCCTTAGTCAGAATTGACAGCAGATTTTCACTCTTTTTGTTCTGCTTTCTGATCACAGTTACATCATATTTCACTCATCTCTTTTTTTTCCCTTTTCTAGTTAACAAAGCTAGAATAACCCTATTGTTCTTGTGGTCACAAAATAAAACGTATCTATGTACGTTTACTCAATTTATTGCGGGAAACCACCAGTTTTCCCCTGTCAAAATGTAAAGGGGCTGGGTTCACTTTTCCTCCTCGCCGAGCTTGAACTCCAAAAAATCCCTTTTTTTTCCCCGCTTAAAGAAACCTTCATTTTTCTTAAAACTCATTGTTACACACTCGTTTCCCCAGGGGCTGTTTAGTCAATTGGTGCAGTAGTGGAAGCAAAAAATTATAGGTATAGGCAAATGGCTGGCAGTCTACATGTCCCGCCACCATCACAGGGGATCATGCTGACATCCCTAACTTTTTCCTGTCTGTTTGAAATTTTTTTTCCCCCCCATAAAGGGGCTTGGGCTCCCTCCCCAAAGGGGTTGGGGGGGAGGGGGGCCCTTAAAACCCCCCGGCCCGGGCTTAAAAAAAACCCTTTTTGCCACCCAACCCGGTTGGCCCCCGGTTTTTTGGCCCCCCCCCCCCCCGGTTTGGCCCCGGCTTTGCAAGTTCAGCGTGTGCAGGGGGGACTCGTGTGCAGCGCGTCGGGGGCCCCCCCCCACGATTTGCCTCCACCCCAAAAACCAACATGCCTTGTCCCGGACGGGGCCCCCGCCGGCCCCTTGGGGTTTCCCCCGGGGAAGAAAACCACCCCCTTCCCCCGCAGGGGGGTCCCTGCCTTGCCGCTGGCACTCCCCCCAACCTTCCAATGACCCCCAGCAACACACGGGGGGCCAGGGGGCTGCCCGGGCCACACACCCCAAACCGGTTTTCACACCTTAATTCACACACCAGATCCCGGGGGCTGGCGCTCCTCATTCCAGCTCATTGAGAACTGAGTGGCCACCTGATGGTGGCGCGCTCCAGCTGAACCCGGGGATGTTAAAACCCTTGGGATCATCCCACCTATCTAAACATCTGTTTTTGTTTACAGATGTAGACCCACAAAATGGGGGAAAAAGTGATTTGGAGCCGTGAAAAGTCTTGCTACGGGAGGGATGGAGATGGGGGGAATGGGGGTTTGGGAAAATTTGGACATTTCATAAACATAATTCGGCTTTTTAAGGAAATGCTCCCAAAAATGTCTACTTAAAAAGCCTTTCCTCTCAAACAGAACTGATACTACTATTTAGATGAATTTTAAAATCATAACTGGTTTCAAGGATGAAAAAAAAATTTTGAAAGGTATTTATATTTAGAGTCTAAAACTTTATTGTTTTAGGAAACACTCAAAAAGTTTTTGTTTTCTTCTGATTAGGGGGGAACTAAACTTTTATAATCCCCCATGTCTTTTTCCAAAAAATTCCATGCAACCCCTATAGTGCTTTGGGGAGCCATCCTTTTAAATATTCCCCCTGACAATCTCTTATCTTTAATCACCTTATCCCGCATAGCCATGAAAGGGGCCCCAAAAAAAAAGGAGGAAAAGGACAATTTAAGGGGGAAAAATAAGAGTGATTTAAAAAGGCAGCGGTTGGGGAGTCCTGAAATTCTCTCTCCTCTTTTACTTTGTCATTAGGGGTAACCCCACAGCAGCAAGAGCTAATTTGTTTTTTGGGTACAAGGGGGGTATGATTTTTTCTTGCATGTAAGTGTTTATAGGGGTTCCCTTTGATCAACCTCTTTGCCATTTGCTTATGGTATGACTTCCCGAAATCAGAAAAAAAAAAACATTTCTTCCTTTGCGGGGTGTGAAATAAACATAGGGTAATTTATATTTGATCCTGGGGGAGGTTAAATATTTCCCTTTTCCTTGCATTCCTTATGCACAATCCCTTCTTGCCCTAAAAGATAGGAATTTTTTAATATTAACGTGAGCTGGTATTTTTGGGTATGTTTTGTCTTTTTACGTCCTAAAATTTGAATAGATTTTTTTTCTTTAAATGATAATTTATTCTTTTTTTTTTTTTTTTTTATACAGTTATTTTTGTAGAACTTTAACAATTTTTTTTATCTGATTCATGACAAGAAAATGAAATCAAAAACATTTAATGGAGAAAATTTTTATTAAAAAGTTTCATTTGGACATAGCCAGATGTTTGGTTGAATTTTCAGTCAAAACAAAATAGTGTTTTGTATTTAAAAAATTATTGTTTTTTCAAAAAATAGCCTTCATAGACATTTTCAATAGTACATAGTTGGGCCCTTTGGGTTCCCTGGCCTTGTTCAGACAGAATCTCATGATGTACTGAAATAAAACCCTTTGGGGGACCTCCTTTCTAAAATGTAAAAATTTTTAATTAAATCTGTGAGAAAGTCACTGATTTGGAAAGATAAACAATGCTTTTTTTTTGTTTGGTTTTTTTTTTTTTTTTTACTGGGGGGGGGGGGGGGGGGAAAGGAGGAAAAATTAAAAAAAAAAAAAAGAAAAAGAATATTACATTTTTTTTTTCTTACCCAAAAACTCATTGGGGGAAAAAAAATTTTCAACTAGATTTTCAAAGAAAATTATTTTTTTAATGTAAATTTTAATTATAAAAAACCATCAATTTTAATAATATTTTAAATTTTTCCTCAACCTAAAATAAACTTTGTGAAAAATAAAATAGTTAATTATGAGGGCCTACAAAAAAAATGTTTTGGGCCCCCTTTACACCAATATTTACATTTAGAATTTTTTTAACATGCATATGCATCTTCCAGTGCCATTTAAAAATACATTAAAAACCATATGTTTAAAGTTATTTAATTTATGTATCATCATTTTTAATAAAAAATTTTTTCTTTAAAACTAATTTTCTATTATTCAATTTATTCCATAAAATCTTTAAAAAGTTTTTTAATTTTTAACCCTTTATTTCCCTTCTTTTTTGACTTACAAATTTTAAACCTTTAAAAAAAAAAACCAACTTTTACATTTTTTTGCTTTTTTTTTAAAAAAAAATAGTTCAAGTCACCCCCTTTCTTCATTAAAATTCCGTTTCTTCCCCCCATAAAAACATAACCCCTCACCACCCCCTTCAAGGCTCCCCCTTTAGTTGTCTACTAGGGAAACAAAATTTTCCTTATCCACCAAGGTTTGGGGGGTTTTTAGTAAATCCTTTGTCAGAATTGACAGCAGATTTTTACTCTTTTTTATTGCTTTGCTTTTTGATCCCGTTACATATACCTGTTCACTCATCTCTTTCTTTTCCTTCAAATTAGACAAATGAAAAATTTTTTTCGGGACAAAAAAAGTATCATTTTTACTCAATTTATGTGCTAACCCAGGAAATTTCCCCTGTCAAAAATAAAGGGGTTTCCCCCCCCACTTTGGCGTAAAAAAGCTCAGTCTAGATCTGGGGGGCTGGTAACCAGGGTTCAATCTCACCAAAAAGAGCCCCAATTTTTGCGGATAAAAAAATGCCTTTTATGCTGACATCCCTAACCTTCCTCGTCTTTTAGCAATCCCATTAAAGCATTTCTCCCCGGTGGGGTTTAAAACCCCCCCGCTACCCCCCCCCACCAGGTGGGTGGGGGGCGGGGGGGGGGAGGGGAGCGTTATGGGGATCGTGTGCAGCGCGTCAGGGGTTGACCCCCCAAAACCCCCCCCGAGCTTTTGCTGCGCATCCAAAAAACCAAAATGCCTTTGGGCGGGCCCCCGCACTGTCCCCTTGGGGCTTTCCCCTGGGAACCAACCACCCCCTTCCACTAAAATGGTCCCCCCTTGCCCTGGCACTCCCCAAACCCCCAAACCCCAATGACTCCCAGCAACACACCTGGAAGGCCGGGGCTTCCCCCGGGGCCCCACAGCCTCAAACATTTTACTCACGGTTTAACACAGCCAATTAATTCACACAAGCTAGTCCGGGGCTGGGCTGCCTCTTCCAGCTCATTGACGACACTGAGTGGCCACCTGGGGTGGTCCCTCCCGCTAACCCCGATGCTGACTCAGAAAGCCCTTGGGGTACATCCCACCTATCTAAACATCTGATTTTAGTTTACAGATGTAATTCACAAAATCCACAAAATGACTTGGAGCCGTGCAGAAACTTGCTAG